>NC_057405.1:32628543-32657987 GCF_019320065.1 Cervus canadensis | reverse complement strand
ATTGGAAATAAAAGCAAAACTAAACAAATGGGACCTAAGGAAACTTAAAAGCTTTTGCACTACAAAGGAAACTATAAGTAAGGTGAAAAGACAGCCCTCAGATTGGGAGAAAATAATAGCAAATGAAGAAACAGACAAAGGATTAATCTAAAAATATACAAGCAACTCCTGCAGCTCAATTCCAGAAAAATAAATGACCCAATCAAAAAATGGGCCAAAGAACTAAACAGACATTTCTCCAAAGAAGACATACAGATGGCTAACAAACACATGAAAAGATGCTCAACATCACTCATTATGAGAGAAATGCAAATCAAAACACAATGAGGTACCGTTACACGCCAGTCAGGATGGCTGCTATCCAAAAGTCTACAAGCAATAAATGCTGGAGAGGTTGTGGAGAAAAGGGAACCCTCTTACACTGTTGGTGGGAATGCAAACTAGTACAGCCGCTATGGAGAACAGTGTGGAGATTTCTTAAAAAACTGAAAATAGAACTGCCATATGACCCAGCAATCCCACTTCTTGGGGCATTACATCACTGAGGAACCAGGTCTGAAGAGAGACCAGTGACCCAATGTTTTCATCGCAGCACTGTTTATAATAGCCAGGACATGGAAGCAACTAGATGCCCATCAGCAGATGAGATGGATAAGAAAGCTGTGGGTACAGTATACACATGGAATATTACTCAGCCATTAAAAAGAATTCATTTGAATCAGTTCTAATGAGATGGATGAAACTGGAGCCCATTATACAGAGTGAAGTAAGCCAGAATGATAAAGACCAATACAGTATACTAACGCATATATATGGAATTTAGAAAGATGGTAACGATAACCCTATATGCAAAACAGAAAAAGAGACAGAGATGTACAGAACAGACTTTTGGACTCTGGGAGAAGGCGAGGGTGGGATGTTTCGAGAGAACAGCATCAAAACATGTATATTATCTAGGGTGAAACAGATCACCAGCCCAGACTGGATGCATGAGACAAGTGCTCGGGCCTGGTGCACTGGGAAGACCCAGAGGAATTGGGTGGAGAGGGAGGTGGGAGGGGGGATCGGGATGGGGAATATATGTAAATCCATGGCCGATTCATGTCAATGTATGACAAAAACCACTACAATACTGTAAAGTAATTAGCCTCCAACTAATAAAAATAAATGGGAAAAAAAAGATACTAGACAACAATTAATTTGTGGCCTTATATTTTATTAGAAATAATAAGACATCTAAATGGCTCGTCTTTGGGCAGAATTAATGTGGTAATCAATAAGAAGAAATAGACCTTGAAGATCAACAACATACATAGAATTTGGTATTAATAGTAACCCAAGTTCAAAACTCAGCTCAGACACTGATTCAAAAATAAGCTCTTCTACTTGGTAGAAACATAGTCTAGGAATTGGCTTTTGTGTTTTCAACAAGTAACCAAAGGTTAGTTACTCAGTTCATCTAAGCGTGTATCCCTCAAAGTAAAAAGAAAATGAATATATATATACATATACAAGAAAACATATATACATAAATATAGTTATAGGTAATAATATATAATATATTTAATTATAACCTATAAGTATATAATATATATTGAATATATATATATATAACTGAATCACTGTGCTATATAGCTGAAACCAACATGATATTATAAATCAACATACTTCAATAAAAAATAAATGTTTTTAAAAGGAAATAGTAACAGCATCTATCCCTTTAAAGTTGGAAGGATTAAAAGAGGAGCAAGTGTAATGTCTCAGCCAATGCTCAACACTGGAAGTACTGGGCTTCTCTAGTGGCTCAGTGGTAAAGAATCCTCCTGCAATGCAGAAGACGTGGGTTTGATCCTTGGGTCAGCAAGATCCTCTGAAGGAGAAAATGGCAACCCACTCCACCATTCTTGCCTGGAAAATCCCACGGACAGAGGAGCCTAGAGGGCTATAGTCCATGAAGTTGCAAAAAGTCAGACACAGTATTCACTAGTATTATTGCTGTTGCTAAAATCTGTTCTAAAAACTAAGGAACAATATAATTTTAAGATATCATTTATTATCAAGCTACTAACCTACCCAAACCTTTGCCCAAGTGCTGAATTCACATACAGATGTAAATTCTTGCCCCTCTAGCTGCAGTGAACTATTCCATCTCTGATAATAGCCAATGGAAAGTTAGGTCCCCAACTACCAATAACCAACTAAATACCAACAATGCTCTTTGAAAACTACGCCCTTGGTCTCTTCATGGAATAATAAATAAGACAAGGTGGTGGTGACTGACTCCACGTGTGCCATACAACTGCTGCTCTTTAGGTTCTGTTTGACTTACTTGAGTTTAGAATTTCAGGAAATACAAGGTATAACTTCTAGAGCCCTCTGAATAAAACTCGATATACATTTACAACCTAGTGAAGGAAAAGGAGGTCTAACATGAGATCCAATATTGAAAGTGTATTGGAAGGAAGCAGTGAACTGTATAGTCTGCTTTTAGAATATTCTTAATTAAAACAATGATTTTGAAACATAGAAGTTGAATGTTTCAGCATCATATAAAAACATGTCAATGATTTTTGTCATATTATTCTATAAAACTGAAGCCATAGTGTCTGTATTTCTCTAAAATCTGCATTTCTCCTAAACAATACATCATAATGCTTTCTAAACTTATGGAATACATTTAAAGTAGTCATTTTAAATAATTTCATAAAATTCCATAGCAATTATACATAATTTATTAAAATAATCTAAATGGAAAAGAATCTGAAAAAGACTATATATATATATATATATATATGTATGTATAACTGAATCCTTTTGCTATACACCTGAGGCTAACATAATGTTGCAAATTAACGATACTTCAGTTAATTTCCATTAGTGTATTTCCAGCTATTCCCAACTACAAACAAAACACCATAACATCCTTTATCAGCAGTCCTTGCCTACTCATCCTTATAGGGTAATAAACTAACACTTGTGGAACACAGCCAATGTGCCAAGCACTTTAGTGCCTTACTTGTATTATTTGATTTAACTCTTCCAACAACACTATAAGGTGGGCACTATAATTATCTCATTTTACAGAAGAAGAGTACAGCTTCTGGTGACACTGAGCATCTTTTCTTTCAGCCACTGGCCACTAGTTTTCAAGAACCACTCTCTTTGTACTTTTTGTTGTTGTTTTTTTTTTACTGAGCTAGGTGCAGAGGCACTTTGCATATTATGGACATTAGCCCTTTTCTTCACTATGTTACAAATATTTTTCATAGGTTTTCATTTTATTTCTTTGTTAATAGATTATATGCTATCATATTTTGTTTATAAGTCATCAAAGTTTATAACTTTGCCGTAAACAAATTTTCATTTATATGTAGTCAATGTTTCTCTTTTTTCCTTACAGCTTCTCTATTTGTTGTCTTGTTTAAAAATATAGCCTCCACTCACAGATTATACAATGTTCTCTTACATTTTCTTATATGATTATATTGTTTCCCTTTTATATTTAAATCTTATATATCAAGAATTTATTTTTACATTTTAGGAATATTAATTTTTTCAGATGAATATAAACTTTGCCAGCATAACTTATTAAACTCTCTTTTTCAAATGACTTGAAATACCACCTTTGTCACAAATTTTCCTATCTGCTTGTGAGCACTATTTTGTTGTAAGGTCTATACCATGAATTGGCAAACCGTAGTTTAAAAACTAAATCCAGTCAAACCCATATAACTGCCTGCATGCTATGATAGCAAATATTTTGAACTTTGAGCCACAAAGTTCAAAATATTTGCTATCTTATCTTCCCTGGTGGCTCAGACGGTAAAGCGTCTGCCTACAATGCAGGAGACCTGGATTTGATCCCTGAGTCGGGAAGATCTCCTGGAGAAGGAAATGGCAACCCACTCCAGTACTCTTGCCTGAAAAATCCCATGGACAGAGGAGCCTCTTAGGCTGCAATCCATAAGGGTTGCAAAGAGTCAGACATGACAGACCAACTTCACTTTCACTTTCCCTTACACAAAAAGTTTGCTAACCCCTGATTTATATAAGCCATAGATTGTTCACATGGCTTTGTTGTTCACTTTAATTTCAGCTAATGGAAAATCCCCTTCACTCTTCTTTCTTGGCTATTTTGAGGCATTTATTCTTCTATATAAAATATCATGTATTCTTAGGCAGTTTTAAAAAAACTAAAAACTCCCATTAGAATTTGAATTGGGGTTGTATTAAATGGTGTTTACATACTTGGTCATCCAAAAACACCGTACATTCAAGTCTTGTTTTAAGGCCTTTTTAAGGTTTTATTTTCTGCATACATTCACTTCTTTCATAAAATGTATTTGTACTATAGTTTGTATTGGTTATGAATAGGATCTTTTGGCCATTCTCCCTTTTTAGCTATTTATCCCAAATTTTCCTGTAGGAGGTCACTTTAAATGTACTCATTTCCTATTGAAAATTACATCTGGCTGGGGAAGACGTCCTACATACCTCATTTATTGTAAGTTATTTGGAAGGCTGCTGCTGTTTGTTCAGGGAGGACCCTAATGTCCTTCCGAAGAGCCTCATCACCACATGTGGTGGTTGGAAGGTGGTTGGAAAAAGCAACCACTCTGTCATGCCACAACCCTAAAAAAGAACATTTCCAACCCCCTACAGTGGTTCTTTCTCCAGTTCATGGGGAATAAAAAGCCAAGGAAATACAGTGAGTCCAGACTTACACTTATTTGATAACAGTTCTACCATTTTTAGAAGGCTTCCCTGGTAGCTCAGAGGATAAAGAATCCTCCTGCAATGCAGGAGACCAGGTTCGTTCCTGGGTCGGGAAGATGCCCTGGAGAAGGGATGGACTATCCACTCCAGTATTCTTGGGCTTCCCTGGTGGCTCAGATGGTAAAGAATCTTCCTGCAATGCAGGAGACCAGGGTTCAATCCCTGTG
The DNA here is from genome assembly GCF_019320065.1 of Cervus canadensis. Classification (NCBI taxonomy): domain Eukaryota; kingdom Metazoa; phylum Chordata; class Mammalia; order Artiodactyla; family Cervidae; genus Cervus; species Cervus canadensis. The sequence continues at coordinate 32,653,044 of NC_057405.1, read as the reverse complement.
TTGGAGGAATCCCCTGGAGAAGGGAATGGTTATCCAGTCTAGTAGTCTTGCCTAGGAGAACTCCATGAACAGAGGAGCCTGGCGGGCTACAGTCAATGGGGTTGCAAAGAGTCAGACATGACTAAACAACACTAACACTTTAGAATTTTCAAAACCTTCTCACATTAGACTTTAGCCTCACTGTTACCTCAAGTACAACACTTTTAGAGCCACAAACAGAGGATTCCCATAAAGGAACTTTATGGTCATAAATCTCAGAGCAGAATGCATTATTAAACTGAAGATTGCAGTTCTGGTTACTGAAGTCTATGGGTTCACAGGGCACCCAAATATAAGAAATGGAGTGCTAATGAGCTAATAGGATTATAAAGGCAAAATAGACTTTTGGGACACAAAAATTGGAATTAAGCTTACCTTTCCCAAGCTAACCATAAGTCATTTTCTGTGTGTGTGTGTGTTTTTTTTAAAGAACATAAAATTAAATTAAAAGTGAAAGCCCTAAAGAGATGCAGTAATCCTAATCCAATTTTCAAATCTGGTTAACTAATGATTCTGGAGGGTCCACATGAATCCACTGGTCTCCCTGAAGGGAGTTTAAGGTTTTAAGTGACTAAACAATCCTTCAGGGTTCCCTGAAGTTCTTTAATGTTGTAATATAATTTACACAAATGACAAAAATAACTACACTGCTTTTGCTCAAAAAAGACTGAAATGGTTGTTACAAATTAAACCAGACTCACATCTCTTATTTAAGATAGACAATCTGGAATATATATTGAACCGATGTGGGGGTATTTTGTCTATTTATCCTAGTAATCTGAAAAGTTGCCGCATCTATATACATCTAAAGGATCCAGATAGATGTTAACTCACTCAAGAAACTTATCTTTTATTTAGTTGTTGTAAACTTTTTTTTTTTAAGACTAGTAGAAAAAGAAAGTCTCACTTTCATAAAGTAGGAGAGAAAATCATTGCCTTGACTCATTCGCCCAAGGCAAGAGCAACCAGCTGAACACCAGGGCCTGAGCTCCTTCTCCCATGAGAAGCACTCAGAGCTTGGTGAACTACCCAGACCATGCAGACTGGTGACCTACAGAAACCAGGACAGGATGTTTCATGGAAGCAAAGAGGGTATCAGAGTATCCTCACAAAAGGCTAAAGGCAGGTGCTTGCTGCAGAAAAGGGAAAAAAAAAAAAAAGCAACTTCAGTTGGAAGCCCCTTCTCATCCACTCTCCAAAATGAGTAAAGCAATCCAAGCAAATTCACTTCTTACTATTCATTTCTGGGGAGTGACTCTGGGGAGACTATTGGTAAAATCAAGAAATGGGAAGAATTCATGAAACACACCCTATACTTACTTGTCAAAGGACCCATCATGCTGTTCACATATTCCTACCATTTTCATAGTGGTTAATGGGCCCAAAAAGGGTGCCAATTGACCCTACTTTTACAGACCTGGCTTGATAAGATGGCTAGAGGATTCAGTCCAACTAGACCGTGTATGTTCTTCCTCAAGATTAATAGTCATGGAAGCTTCGAGGAGCCTCCCTTTCCCAAGGGTGGGATTATTACAGACCACAATTTGCTTGGGAGATTTTGGGTTTCCAGCATCCATTCCTTTTAACCCAAAAATCCTCTTATTGAGTGTCCTTATATGCAATATTATTGGACTGAATATCTCACAACAGCCACACATTTTAAAAATCACCTCATGGGGAAAAAAAATAAGACTCTATACACTAGAATTGAAAGTTGCTAACACAGTCACTAAGAAATCACTTGTCCTAAAAAAGACACCACTAAAGCTCTCATTGCCATCATGTGGCAAAATCTATCAGCTACCCAGGCTTCCAAGTGGCTCAGTGGGTAAAAAATCCATTGACAATGCAAGAGACGCAGGTTCAATCCCTGCATTGGATCCCCTGGAGGAACCCACTCCAGTATTCTTGCCTGGAGAATCCCATGAACAGAGGAGCCTGGCGGGCTCCTCTATATAGTCCATAGGGTTGCAAAAAGTCAGACATGACTAAAATAACTAAGTAGGCACGCCTCATCTACCTAGCCCCAAATTTGTAGTAAGGTCAATAGATATTTCAACAACTTGATATTAATAGTTAACAATATTCCATTTACAAACATATTACTGATAAACGGTTCTGATGATCTATTATAAGAAAGCACAATTAACATAACTCTCATAAAAGAAATGGGTATTTGGTAATAAACAAAACAATGCTATAAAAATGCTAATTGAGGTTTTTTTTTAAAAGATTGTAATAACCTATTTGTACTTCCCTAAATGTTGACTTTATAAAGAATAAGTAAATAATGTGGACAAATGTGAAGAAAACTAAAGTGCTATATGTTGACATGAAGGGGAAATGTCAACAAAATTTTTATGAACTAAAGGTTTTTGGCAAAAGATGCAGTCTTTCACAGAAGCAAAATATCCTTCCAAGCTGATTCAGGGATAGAACAAAAGCATCTAAGTGATATAATGTTATCACTTCTAAGAGAAGAACATTTTCAAGTATTAATTCCAATACTACATACGCTAATATGCTTTTTTTTTTTGTTTTGGTGGAAAAAAGTGCTTTATTCAGGAAACCTTCAGCCTGAGAAAATAGCAAACTAGCATCCCCAAGACCATCTCCTAACATGCTCTATATTTTATAGCTGATATTTCACAAAAGGATGTATAAATAGACATTTTCACTTATTTTAGTAAGGATGCTGCACACTCAATATGCTTTCTTTTTTTTTTTTTAATCTCTAATATCCCTGACATTACATGCATCTGCTTAACATATCCAATGACATAGAACTCACTCCTTTTCAGGTATTCTGAAACAGAAGCATCAAAAGCATAAGTCTCCTTCTAGGTTATGATAAACGTCAGGTCTCAGGATAAAAACAAGTCCTTCTAGGCATTCAGCTAGACAAAACCATATCTCCAGTATTATTTTTAAGCAATCTGAAGTTAATAGGGTCATAGGACATTGACACTATGTCCAGAGAAGAGCAGTCACTACCATGAGGAATCGCGGAACCAAAAGGTGTAAATAATAGTAGAAAGGGATGAATAGAATATTTAGTCTAGAGATGAGAAGACTATGAGGCGGCTTGGGAAGCTGCCCAAATATTTTAAAACAAGTCAGCAGAAGTAGGTGCACACATAATCTTATGAGAGAGACAAATAAGAATCAATAGGCAGAAGTCAGAGGAAAGCAAATGTCAGCTAAAGTCTTTATAACCAATAGAGCTGCCTGACAAGAAAACTAGGGGCTTCCTTGTATGGAAAGAGTCTAGTCTGAGATTGAAGACTGTCGTTGGGGTGTTATGCTGCACAGGGAGCTGGGATGTTCATTTTGGGTTACTTCTCTATTTTTCCTCCAACATCTTGAGCAAAACAACCCATCTCTGTGCCTCTCAGGTTGTAAAACTATGGTAATATAGAAGTATTATCATTTTATGAGGGCTTCCCTGGTAGCACAGATGGTAAAGAATCTACCTGCAATGCAGGAAACCCAGGTTTGACCCTTCAGTCAGGAAGATCCCCTGGAGAAGGGAATGGCTACCCACTCCAGTATTCTTGCCTGGAGAATCCCATGGACAGAGGAGCCCGGAGGGCTACAGCTCATGGCATCACAAAGAGTCAGACATAACTAAACAGCTAATACAACAACATCATTTTATGGCAGTATAAGAGAGGAGGAAAATACCTTTCTTGAAGAGACAATGAAGCACTAGGCAGCCCTGTGTCTGTGGGAGATATCAGCTGACCCAATTAAAACACAAAAATATCGAATAGAGAAGTGAAGGTATTTATAAATGCACAAGATGGCAAGTGAAACCCCATGAGAGCCTTTGGAATCATTAGGGAGGAAGAAGCACAAAAGTCTCAAGGGATTAACACACACATACTACTATATAGGACCTCCCTGGTGGTCCAGTGGTTAAGGCTCCAAGCTCCCAGTGCAGAGGGCATGAGTTCAGTTCCCTAGTCAGGGAACTCAGATTCCACATGCCTTGCTTTGTGGTCAAAAAACCCCAGGCTCAGACAGTAAAGCATCTGCCTACAATACGGGAAACCTGGGTTCAGTCCCTGGGTTGGGAAGATCCCCTGGAGAAGGCAATAGCAACCCACTCCAGTACTCTTGCTTGGAAAATCTCACGGATGGAGGAGTGGTAGGCTACAGTCCATGGGGTCGCAAAGAGTTGGACACACCTGAGTGAGTTCACTTTCACTACTATATATAAAACAGATACCCCAACAAGGACCCACTGTATAGCACAGGGAATTCTTCTCAATGCCCTGTAATAACCTACATGGGGAAAGAATCTGAAAAAGAATGAATATATGTATACGTATAACTGACTCACTTTCCTGTACACCTAAAACTAACACAACATTGTAAATCCACTATACGCCAATAAATTTAAAAAGAAAAGCAAAGTCCCAAGGGAACTGCTGTAACCCCAGAGCAGAGGGACAGCTTCCACGTGAATCTCACTCCCAGTGGAAAGTCTGCCTCTCGCTCCTACTTGTGAAAGCTTTTTCAGCTGCCAAAATGCTTCAGTCACATGGAAACTGGGGTTGTCAGGCTTCCTTAAAATTCCATTCTTCCAAAATAAGCCTCTCATCCCTAGAGAGACTAATTAAAAACAAAAAAAATCCATATTTCCAACCATCAACCCTTTTGGTCAGAAGTATTAATGAGAAACTAGCGTCTCAGATAAAAGGCTACTTAACAGATTAGTCAACCCCCCTCCACCCTTTGGCATCACCTCCCCTGGAGGAGTTTAACCACACCAAGAGACAGAAGAATCACGTCTCCAGTGAGTCACACCAAGAAGATTAATAGCCCCAGCCCCAGCACAGGGACTTGAAGTACTGTAACTACACATGGTATGTGTCACACGTCAATATCCCAATCTATGAACATTGAGACTTAATCTCCCCCTTTTTCCTCCCCACCAATCTTATTAAAGCAAAGCTTGGAAAATGCTGGAGAAAATGAATACAAAGTAGTATCAGAATTAATAACATACTGAAGTTTCTGCCACCAAAAATTCATAAACAGTTCCTTGTCTGAAAGAACTTAAAAAAGAAAAAAGGAAGAGCCAAGAGAAAGGGGTCATTTTATTATTTTCTAAGTGTGATATGAGAAATTAGAAATTAATAGAAAAAAGCCCTAACAGAATATCACTACATAACATTATTAGTAATGTGAATATAACCAAAGGGAAATTAATGATTAGAAGCAAAGCACCAGTCATCCTGCAGCTTTTAGAAAGAGACTCAGCAAGAACTCATTTATCCAGCACTATAGGGAGTTGAGTTATTCAACACATTTGAGAGTTCACCTGACTCATACCTTGAAGCAGTCAGATTGTATTTCAAACACAGAATGGAAAACAAAAATTAATCTCTTCATGACGACGGGTAGAATTTGGGACATCAATTATAATACTATGCAGTCAAGGTAGATGTCTACCTTGTTTCTAAATTAAATGACTACAAACTACTATAACTTTTTTAAAAAAGATATTCTAGGTACTTTTCACTGTTTGTTTTTTTTTTCTTTTCTAAAGAGTGCCTTGTTTTCAGACTCTGAGTATGTCAGCTTTAGTCTTGTCAACATACCTGTCAGCTTTTCCTGACCTCATGTGTTGCTTCTGATGGAATGTGAGCTACGACACTCAGTAAACGTTTGTTAGAATTCTATGTAAAGTAAAAGCTGAAGGGATGTGATTAAAGGCCTCAATAGAATCAATGTGTGTGCTTTTCTGGATAGGTTTTATGACAACAAACTATAAGCACTTAGAAGTCTTTTTCTACCTACTTCAAGAGTCTTAGAAAACAGAGTCTAAGAAAGCTAACCTCTGGATAAGTAGAGAGTTCAGGGGACAAGAGAGGAATTTTGATCTCACACATCCAATAAGATGAACTAGAACTACATGGGCTTCCCATCAGTGGTAACATGGAAGACATAGGTTCGAACCCTGGATCGGAAAAATCCCCTGGAGGAGGAGATGGCTACCCACTCCAATATTCTTGCTTGGAGAATCCTATGGACAGAGGAGCCTGGCAGGCTACTGTCCCCGGGGTTGCAAAGAACCAGACATGACTGAGCACACACACATGCACTAGTATTACATACACACACTAGTAGCTGTGAAAGATACAGAGATAAGAGGAAGAGTCTAACGGGAATAAGACGAGGAAAGGGAAATCTGCTCTCAGAGATGCAAGGAAAGTGCTGCATGAACACAGAGAATGACTCCAATGCAGACAATGGGAAAACAGGTTCAGAAAAGCTTCCTGGAAGACAGTAAATGTAACTGAGTGTTGAAAGACGCATTAGACCTCAGATCCATCCAGGGGAAGGAGATACAGAGGAAAACAACAGGTGCCAAGGGGCTGCGGCAATAGAGAACATGATGTTTTCAGGGAACTACAGTCAATTTGATGGAGCTAGACTAGCACATGTGTGTGAAAAGAATGGCAGAAGATGATATGAGATAGCACACCAGGGACAGAGACTGGAGGCTGCTGCTGCTAAGTCACGTCAGTCGTGTCCGACTCTGAGACCCCATAGACAGCAGCCCACCAGGCTCCCCCGTCCCTGGGATTCTCCAGGCAAGAACACTGGAGTGGGTTGCCATTTCCTTCTCCAGTACATGAAAGTGAAAAGTGAAAGTGAAGTCACTCAGTCGTGTCCGACTCTTCGAGACCCCATGGGCTGCAGCCTACCAGGCTCCTCCATCCATGGGATTTCCCAGGCAAGAGTACTGGAGTGGGTTGCCATTGCCTTCTCTGAGACTGGAGGACCCATGTCATAATACATTGTCTTGAGGCCAACCCACATCCACTGACAGAACTGAACTATAGGATTAGGGACTCGTGGATCTTCAGTTTGGAAAAATTACCTTGGCAAGAAGGATGGGCTTCAAAAGAGCAAGAGGACACTATGTCCTAGAGAGAAATCATGATGGCTTACGTAAGATATGGAAAATGCAAGGAACAAACAGTTCAAGAGGTACCACAGGTGATCCAGTCTAAATCAAAGTGGGTAACCCTGGTGAGGCGGGTGGTAAGCAGCTGGGAAGGGTGGAGAGAGAGTAGCTGGGGAAAGTTTAAAAGGCAACTGTCAGAGATTTATCATAAAATCACTATATCCATTCATCTGTAGATGGACATCTAGATTACTTCCATGTTCTAGCTATTGTAAATGGTGCTGCAGTGACCATTGGGGTATATACATGTGTCTTTCTCAATTTTGGTTTTCCTCAGGAGATGTAAGTCAGAAAGAGAAATATAAATACCGTATACTGACACATATATGTGGAATCTGAAAAGATGAAACTGATGAATTTATTTTCAGGGCAGCAATGGAGAAACAGACATAAAGAACAGACCTGCGGACATGGTGGGAGGGGAGAAGGGAGAAGGGAGATGTATAGATAGAGTAACATGGAAATTCACAATACCATACGTAAATAGACAGCCAATAGGAATTTGCCGTATGACTCAGGGAACTCAAAAAGGGGCTGTGTGACAGGCTGAACGGTGGGATGGGGAGATGGGAGAGAGGTCCGGGAGGGAGGAGACATTGGTGTACCTATGGCTGATTCTTGTTGATGTATGACTGAAAACCACAAAATTCAGTAAACCAATTACGCCTCAATTTAAAAATACACACACACACACAAAATCACTATAAAACTAGTGGGTCTCTGTTCTACTCACAAAACTGGAGAAATAATTGACCACTCAATTATGATAAAAGGAAGATTAAGTTAGGAAAAGTCTGAGCTCATAGGTATTTTACTAGAAATATGAGAAAGAAATTCTACATAAAAAATAAATGGTAAACTCTTATAATATCTATATTATTTTATTACAGTATTTTATACTGAGAGATAATATTTATTACTTCCCAAAATGCTAAAGGATGATTTTCCTTTAGTTTGCACAACCTTTGACACAGAAGGCTGTTTAGGCCACCCTCTCCAATTCTTCTCTTAACATCTCTGCCAGATGATTATCAAGTTTCTCCCATCAGTGAGGGTCTCACAACCACAAGAGGCAACTCATTTCATTTTTTGACAATTCCAAATGATTTCTAGTCCCTCTGTGGATAATACTGATACACAGTCTCTTTGACATAAGATTGCTTCCCAGCAACTCCCACCAAGCATTTCCAAATACTATACTCTGGATTTTCATATCATGAATTGGTTTTAATAGCTACAAGGCAATTTCTAAAGCACTTTTAAAAAATGAAAATAAATCAAGTGGTTCCTTTCTTCTACATGATAATCAATAACCAGATTTTTTTGTCCTTGCAATGACCTGTTGTTTAACTGCCATATTTATCACATGCAGGCATCTTTCCAATTCAATTTGTTTCCCTGGGTCTTTATTGGCTTTTAGGGCTTCCCTGATGGCTCAGATGGTAAAGAATCTGCCTAAAATTCAAGAGAATCGGGTTTGATCCCTGGGTCAGGAAGATCTCCTAAGGAAGAGAATGGCTACCCACACCAGTATTCTTGCTGGAGAATCACATGGACAGAGCAGTCTGGCAGGCTACAGTCCATGGGATTGCAAGCAGTCGAATACAACTGAGCAACTAATCCTTAATGCTTTATTGACTTTAGGGTAGAAGATCCATTACAGCTGCTAGTTAAGTGACTTATCTTGCTTGCTTTACTGTCAAGAAATAATATTCATTTTGCTGCCCAATGATAATTTACCATCTTTGCCATCTAAAATCTGACAAAACTCAACTGGAAAGATTTATTGTTTTATAAAGCTAACTTTCTGTTCTTACCCATCACCTAGTCTGCAATTGTGGTTACTGGTTAAAGAAGTATTAAGAAGTACTCAGGCAATAAGTGCCAAATCCATTCACTCAAAAACACTACCTGTGCAGGAGATTTCTAACACCTTTCTCAATAAGCAAGAAATCAATATATAATGCAGTTAACACTTTTCATGCTAAACTTAACAATTCAATCAGTTCAAGATCAGACTTGAAAACATCACATTCATATATGTGTCATCATGGCTGATACTCCATATTGTTCAGCAGCTCTGGCCAAATGAGAAAGGAAAAAAAGCAATATATATTATACATATGTGTGTGTGTGTGTGTGTGTAGATTTAAAAAGAGGAAACAAAATTGGCCTCACTTGCAGAATAAGATTACAAACTAAGAAAATCAGACAAAAATCACCTAAGAAACTACTGAAGTGAGTAAGATTTGGGTGAAATAACATATAGATTAAGATACACAAATCATCAGGCTTCCTGTTTAAAAAACAAGCAAACAAACAAACACAGCAGAGAAGCATTCCAACTCGAGATAACTGACTGAATATATGCTTTTGTCTTCCTTCTCTCCCAAAGCAGGAAATGAATACAAAGAGGAAAAAAACCTGTTAATAGCCAAAACAACAAAGTGGAGGAGGGGGTAGTGATTATGAGGCAAAAGAGACTGAAACTAGCCTCTGAGGAGTGTGGGATGGAGCGCAGACTAAGGGCAGAGGAAGCTGAAGCCCAGACCCAGGGGTGTGGAGCGGGGTGGACAGGGAAAGAGGAAGCCAATGTCCTCAGAGACCCCGATGGGCTCATGAGCAGGTGTGGAAGGTGGGTGTAAGAACTGGGAGTGAAAACAGGGGAATTAAATAAAGCAGCTGTACCAACTGCCCCACAGCCCCAATAAAACACATCTTTCCAATCCTGACTCCAGAGACAATCCAAAGAAACGAGTCTCTGACAAAACCATTCAAACTGCCTATAAAGACAGGCCTCTACTGTGGAGGTTGATGTCCAAGAATCAATCCTAGCTCTGTTACACATCTAGAGGCACCCCCTTCTGCCCATTCACTCACCCTAAATAGCAGAGTCTCACCCATGCACACAGATCTACACTTCACCATGGATGAGACACCAACAGAGGAAAGAGATAGGAGAACTGCATGTGCTCTCCCAAACAGTCAACAGAAAGGAAAAATAAATATTACTGAAGAAACCAAACTTCCGAAGAAACAGAGATAATGTAATAGAAGAGAACTGTAAAAAAAAAAAAAAAATTGTTATTTTATAATATACATAAATGTAATTTATATAGTATACCCAGAACAAGAGAAGAAGATATGGCATAAAACAACACAAACAGGATGCTTCAAAAACAACAGAGCATAAGGAAAAAAGTTCTGGTTGCTGAAATTAAAATAGACAAAGTAAGAATTAAAAGACAAAATAGAGGAAATGTCCCAAATAATGCAAGAACCCAATGGGACAAAACTAGGACAGAAAAGATAAGAGACACAGAGAATCAGTCTGGAAGGTCTGCTCACTAACTAGTAAGAGTCTTTTTAAAAGAAAATATACAAAAGAGAAAGGATGTAATTATTTTTAAGTAAGTAATAAGTCTCCAGAGGAAAGTCATGAGAGGCAAATTAAGGTAAGTGAAACAGATAGGCATTTAAACACAGACCTATGGCATTTCAGCATAAAAGAAAAAAAAATCATAAAAATTTCCAGAAAAACAAACACACACAGAGATCACTTACAAAAGAAAGAGAATCAGACCGGCATGAAACTTTTTTACCCCAATAGAATACAAGTACATAATGAAGCATCCTCTTCAAAGTTCTAACTGAAAGTGACTGTGAGTGCAGAATTCTTTGCACAGCCAACTATCAACCAAAGTGTGGGTGTAAAAAAATACAAGTCTCCCTCATCCCAATACCTTTTGCTTGAAGAAGTTAATTATGTACTTACCTAGGAAAAATGAGGGAGAAAGCCATGAAATAGGGAAGACTCATAAAATGATGTCTATAAGAGTGGAATGAAGAAATATCCCTGAAGATTTACAAAATGGTCATAAAGCCTAGTCAAGCCTGGAACCAGAGACCAGAAGACTCCCTTGAGAAGCAGAAAGGAGAGTAGATTCCAAGAGACAGTATTGCTCCTCAAGGTATATCAAAGGCTGGTTATGCTTTCTCAAAGAGAAAACGAACAGTAGTCTGAAACTAAAAAATCCAAAATGATCTAGAAGAATGCCAATGGCCTTGTTTGAAGTGTCTAAAACATGGCAAGATTTTATATAATTTATGCACTCTAAGAAAAGGCAAACCACTTGATCTGGATGCCAAGAATATATCTTTTGAGGGGCTCAGGGGCAGAGAACACTTGGCCTGAATTAAAAAAATAGAATCTTATCCCCTTAGTCAGCTCAGTGGTGAAAAATATTTATGCTATCAGAATAACAGCAACCAGTATTTACTGGTTTTTAACTTTTAGAATCAACATACAGACAAAGATAAGAAAATTTATTGCAGTTACAGAACAGAATTTAATGTTACCAGTTTGGGCAACATAAAAATAAGTAACTGATAAAAAGTGGGAATTGGAAAGGAAGAAAGAGGTGGAGAGGTGAGAAAGAGGACTTTACTGTCACCTTCTTACACAGTGAAAGGTCCATATATGATGAGAAGAGTTATTAGAACACTATCACAGAGATTTAAAGAAATAATCACAAATCAAAACAAATAATAGAAAAAATAAAATATTATAACTCAAAATTGAGGAAATGATGAGGTGAAACTAAGAGATAATGTAAGAACACTGAATCTTCATGTATCAGAGTAGGGAGGAAATAATGTTTAAAGCTGATGAATGAAGATCTTTCCTCATGGATATATGTGTGTGTGTGTGTGAATATACATATGCACATATATGAGTGTTGGACCTTATTTCTGATAACCCAAAACTTTTGAACACACTCTCCACTTTTGACAGCTTCCCTACTACCCCCACTTTCTCAAGGTAGAATGTAAGAAATGAGTTTCCAGTCTCCATCACAGCTAAGATAAAGATGTGACTGAGGCTCTGTCACTCAAGACTAATTCACCAGTGAGCCACCTGAGGGACTGGGGGAGAGGAGCCCACGTTTGGGGCACAAAGTGTGGAGTGTGTTTGGGACCAAAGGCAGCAGCAACTGACAGAGGCATGCTGGCACACAAGCAATTTGCCCGAACACGTGAATGTTTCATGCCACAAAGAAACACGGGAAAGGGCAAAGCCTGACTTCGGAGCTGAGCGCCTCAGAGAAAGACCATCCCACACAATACACCTCTTGGCTCAGGTTGGCCTATCTGTTCTGTCTTAGAAGTATTTATTACATGGTTCTCCCCAACTTAAATGCATTGTGACCTTAACTCCATAACTCAGCAAGTTCAATTCTTCCTGACTCTAGTCATAAGTTCTTTCTTGATTCAGTTACCAAGTGACAAATTTAAGTAGTCTGTCCAACCTATTTTTTCCATTAACCATGTCATTTTTAGTGAGTATTTCTGCAGAATTCAGGGCTTTTCAGAAATACATAAATTGCCTTACAGCAGAAATACCTGTACAATATATTACTTAGAGATACAGAAGTAGCTATCAAAAGAACAAAAGAGAAATGGTTAAAAGTAGCTGTGTTTACAATCTCACTCCTGGGTATATATCCAAATAAAGCTAATTCAAAAAGATACATGCACCCCTGGGTTTATAGCAGTACTAATCACAACAGCCAAGACACGGAAACAACCTAAACGACCATCAACAGATGAATGGATAAAGAAGATGTAATACATATACGCAACGGAATACTACTCAGCCATTAAAAAAAAGAAAACAAGATAACGCCCTTAGAGGCACCACGGATGCAACTACAGATCATCATACTAAGTGAAGTCAAACAGAGAAAGACAAATACTCTATGATATCACTTATATGTGGGAATGAACCTATCTACAAGACAGAAACAGACTCACGGTCATAGAGAACAGACTTGTAGTTGCCAAGGGCAAGGGTGGTGGTGGAGGGATGGGGTGGGAAGTTGGGATTAGCATATGTAAGCTACTATATATATAGGATGACTGGACAACAGGGACCTATTGTATAGCACAAAGAACTATATTTAGTATCCTATGATAAACCATAATGGAAAAGAATATAACTGAATGTTATATGTATTCAATCACCTTACTGTACAGCAAAAATTAACAGCCTTGTAAATCAACTAACTTTAATTAAAAAAAAAAAAAGTGCCTGGGTTCACAGGTTGGGCCTAGGGACAGAGACAGAAAACATTATTTTGCATTACAAGCTCTGCTATACTATGGTTTGGTCACCATGCTAATGTATTACTTTATTTTAATCTCTTCTACTGTCACACTCAAAAAAAGAAAAACAAGGGCAAAAAGGGGGGAAAAAATTACATTATTCACAATATCAACAAAGTACTACAAAATAAACTTAAAATGTCAGACAGCTACATAAGAAATTATATATATTTAATTAAAGATATAAAAGAAAATATAAACAAGTAGAGAGCAAAAACAAGCTTTCGGAAGAAAAGTCAAGTTAAACATGTGACAGAAAGTGTACATATTTGGAAGGGTTGACTATCCTGACTGATAACAGTAGCCTCAATTCTGGATTAAATAAATTAAACAGGTAAATGGCATACATTCTAATTTTAGTTTTTAAAACCTTTATAGATCATGATTTCAGTATTTTTTAAGTTAAATTTTAATAGCAAAATACTACAAAACCACTGTGTTTAGAAAAGGCAAAAAAACCTTACAGATTGTAGCATAAGTGCTACAATTTCCCTAAGTGTGAATACCAATTTAATGGGAAAGTATGTTAAAGAGTCACCAGAGAGAAACACAAAAATTCAATAAATGTAGATTTCTTACATAACATCTCAAATGTTAAACTCTGAACACAATGTACCTATGATCTTTGTTCACCATAAATGAAGTGATAAATTTCTTTCTTTTCCTGCTGTTCCTAAAAGCAAAAGCAGAGAATTTAAACAAAATGAAAATATGGAGTGAAACTCAAATAATGTAAGTGTACAGGCAGACCTGGGAGATAATGTGGGTTGGGTTCCAGACCCCTGCAAAAAAGCGACTGTCACCATACCATGATTCACAAGAAAGTTTTTGGTTTCTCAGTGCATATAAAAGTTAGGCTTTCTCTACATTCTAGTCTACCAAGTGTGCAGTAGCAGATGTCTTACAAAACAATGTATGGAGCTAAATTTAAAAAGACTTTATTGCTTAAAAAATGTTAGCCATCGACAAAAGTCAGCAAGTCAAAATCTTTTTGCTGGTGGACGGTCTTGCCTTGTTGTTGATGGCTGCTGACAGATCAGAGTGGTGGTTGCTGAAGGCTGGGGTCACTGTGGTAATTTCTTAAAATAAGACAATGAAGTTTACCTCATCAGTTGACTCCTCCTTTCACAAGTGATTTCTCTGTAGCATGCAATGCTGTTTGATAGCATTTTACATAGAAATCCTTTCAGCCTCCTCAAACCCTACAGTTGCTTTATCAAGTAAGTTTATAGTGTATTCTAAACCTTGTTTTGTCATTTCAATAATCTTCACAGTATCCTTACCAGGAGTAGATTCTATCTCAAGAAACCACTTTCTATGCTCATCCATAAGAAGCAACCCCCTCGTCTCTTCAAGTTTTATCATGAAATTGCAATTCAGTCACATCCTTAGGCTCCATTTTGAATTCCAGTTCTCTTGTTATGTGCATCCCATCTACAATTATTTCCTCCACTGAAGGCTTAAACCTCTCAAAGTCATCCATGAGGGTTGAAATCAACTTCTTCCAAACTCTTGTTAATGTTAATAGTTGCACCTCTTCCCATGAATCACAAATGCTCTTAATGGTATCTAGAAGGGTGAAACTTTTTCAGAAGGTTTTCCATTGACTTTGACCAGATATATCAGAGGAATCACTATCTATGGCAGCTATAACTTTATGAAGTGTATTTCTCAAAGACCTGAAAGTCAAAATTACTCTTTGATCCATAGGCTGCCAAATGGATGTTATATTACCAGGCATGAATATATCATTAATCTTGTTGTACATCTCCAACAGAGCTCTTGGGTGACTGGGTGCATTGTCAATGAGCAGTAAATACTTTGAAGAAAATCTTTGTTCTTCCTTTTTTCCCTTTTTTTTTTTTTTTAAGCAGTATTTCTGAACAGTGGGCTAAAAATACTCAGTAAACCATGTTGTCAACAGATGTGCTGTCATCCAGGCTTTCTTGTTCCATTTACGGAGCACAGGCAGAGTAGATTTGGCGTGACTCTTAAGGGCCCTGGGATTTTCAGAATGATAAATGAGCATTGGCTTCAACTTCAAGTCACCAGCTGCATCAGCCCCAACAAGACAGTCAATCTGTCCTTTGCAGCTTTGAAGTCAGGCGCTGGCTTCTCCTCTCTAGCTATGGAAGCCCTAGATGGCATCTTCTTTTTTGTCTACACTGAAAACCTGTCATTTGGTGCAGCCACCCTCATTCATTTCCTCCGCTAGATCTTCTGGGTGACTTGCTGCAGCTCCTACACCAGCACTTGCTGCTTTATCTTCCCACTTTGTTGTTAGGGAAATAGCTTTTTTAAAAAACCTCACACACCAACCTCGGCTAGATTGAAACTTCTCTTCTGGACCTTCCTCACCTTTCTGAAGCCTCATAGAATTGAAGACAGTTAGAGTCTTGCTCTGGATTCAGTTCAGTTCAATTCAGTCACTCAGTCGTGTCTGACTCTTTGCGACCCCATGAACCACAGCACACCAGGCCTCCCTGTCCATCACCAACTCCTGGAGTTCACCCAAACCCATGTCCATTGAGTCAGTGATGCCATCCAACCATCTCATCCTCTGTCGTCCCCTTCTCCTCCTGACCTCAATCTTTCCCAGCATCAGGGTCTTTTCAAATGAGTCAGCTCTTCCCATCAGGTGGCCAAAGTACTGGAGTTTCAGCTTCAACATCAGTCCTTCCAATGAACATCCAGGACTGATCTCCATTAGGATGGACTGGTTGGATCTCCTTGCAGTCCAAGGGACTCTCAACAGTCTTCTCCAACACCACAGTTCAAAAGCATCAATTCTTTGGTGCTCAGCTTTCTTTATAGTCCAACTCTCACATTCATACAATATTGCATAGGAACCTGGAATGTTAGGCCCATGAATCAAGGCAAATTGGAAGTGGTCAAACAGGAGATGACAAGAGTGAACATCAACGTTCTAGGAATCAGTGAACTAACATGCTCTGGATTAAGATTTGACTTAAGGGAATGTTGTGGCTGGTTTGACCTTTTATCGAGAGCATGAAAACTTTCTCCATTTTAGCAACAAGGCCACTTTGCCTTATGACTCATGTTTTTACTGGAGTAGCTCTTTTAATTTCCTTCAAGAACTTCTCTTCTGTGGGAACTCCCTGGCAGTCCGGCTGGTTAGGGCTCTGCACTTTCACTGCCAAGGGCCCAAGTTCAATTCCCGGTCAGGGAACTAAGATCCTACAAGCTGCTCAACCAAGAGGGAAAAAAAGAAAAAGAACCTCTCTGCATACACAGCTTGGGTAACTGTTTGGCCCAAGGGGACTAGCTTTATGCCTGTCTCAGCCTTGGACATGCCCTCCTCACAAAGCTACAATATTTCTAGCTTTTGATTTAAAGTGAGAGACATGCAACCTTTTCTTTTACTTGGACACTTAGAGGCCTTGTAAAGTTATTACTTGGACTGGTTTTGATATTTTTGTGTCTCAGGGAATATGGAGACTGGAGGAGATGGTGAGTGACAGGAATAGCTGATCAGTGAACAGTCAGAATACACACCATATTTATCATTTAACTTCATTGTCTTCCACCCTGTTGTCCCCACAAGATCACAATAATAACATCAAAGATCACTAATCACAGACCACCATCTCAAATATAATAATAATGAAAAAGTTTGAAATACTGCAAGAATTACCAAAATGAGACTCAAAGTGAGCAGACGCTGCTGGAAAAATGGCACAACAGACTTGATTGACACAGGGTTGCCACAAACCTTCCATTTTTAAAAACGTAATATACTCTGAAGCATAATAAAATGAGGTATGCCAGTATAAAGGGACCCATCAAATAGGATTAGAAATAGAAAAATATAATTAGTATTTCAATCTTGCTCTCTCCAGTTCTACATGGAAGGAAAATAACAATGCCAAATGAAACAAAATAAGATAGTATGATTTATAAGGTTATGCTGTATTAAGAATGTTACATACTTTTTAAAGTGTTATATCGGTGGGCAAATGTGAAAGAAAATTACTGAGATGTTGCAAGCTCAAATTTAGAAGCATTTCATCAGCAAAACTCAAATGATAATTTTTAAAGCATGAAGTTAGTTAACTTTAAAATAACTACTCTAACAGGAGGCACTGTTGTACTGCAAAAATAGCAGGGTTCAGGAAGAACTGAGACTGAACTACTGTAATTCTGCCACTTATTAGCCAAAAGGCTTAGGGACATTGCTAATTTTTCTGAGACTCAATTACCTCATCTCTAAAACAGGAGTCCTAATTCTTAGCATATAGGATAACTGAAAGGATTAAATCAGAATATCGAGAGTTCTGACAGAAAGCCCACATGAAATAAATATGGACAAAAAGGACTACCCCTCTCTGGAAATACATTTCTATGGCCAGTATCTTTTATACTTTCAAGTTACATCACAAATCAGTTACTTCATTACATCTTGAAAGATACTTAAAAGATTCTGCTCAAACCCTGCTTGAGAAACTGCATGGTGTAAAAAAGAAAAAGGAAAGACTCTGAGTTCAGTAATCTGGGCAGAGCCCAGCTCTGCCTCTCATCAGCTGTGTGGGACTGGAGCAAGATACTCTCCCTTTTCTGAACCTGAGTTTTCTCACCTCTGAAATAACGATGCTGGTGTCTAATTAGAACTGTCATGCATACTAAAGGAGATACGCGTAAAACATGTCCCTTGAACTTCTTTTATTTACCAATTACCAGACACTACTTTAAGTCTTGTTATAAAAAAATATATAGCACAAAATTAGGGAAGGCCAGGTGGCACTAGTGGTAAAGAACCTGCCTGCCAATGCAGGAGATGTAAGAGTTGTGGGTTCGATCCCTGGGTCGGGAAGATCCCCTGGAGGAGAGCACGGCAACCCACTCAAGTATTCTTGCCTGGAAGAAGTCTATGGACAGAGGAGCCTGGCGAGCTACAGTCCATGGGGTTGCAAAGAGTCAGACACAACTGAAGCGGCTTAGCACGTCCGCAACACAAAATTAGATCAGAACCCAGTTTTTATTTTAATCTTCCTCAAAACATATCTAAATCTTAAGTTATACCAAAAATTTGCCAGGGGACAAGAGTGATACTTGAATTACCAGTTTCTTCTTTAACTTCTTTCACTGAAAAAGCAAATTACTATTACAAATTACATGTTATTTTTGCAATTCGATAAGATCATTCAAGAAAAACTTACTGCAGATCTTCTATATACTAGACACTCTTGAAGATTCTTAGGGATACACACAGCAATATGCAAGATCTACAAAACTCCCTGCCTTCATGGAACTCAGAGGAATTGGCCAAAGGCCACCACACAGGGCCATAAATGTACTTAGTTACCTTCCAGATATAGCATCCAACAACCTCGAACTTGTTCCATTTAGTACAACAACTAACTAGCTGTGGTCACAACAAAGAAAATCCGATAGGAATAATGACATGGAAGGTGGAATAAAGTTCCAACTCGTCAGCTTTCTACTTTGGAACAGAACAACCATTCTCACCACATGGAATGATCTTGCCCCACCTGCTTGCTTTCTCGCCAAGGTCAACCTACATCCAAAATAATTCCAAACTAAAAATTAGACTTATTTTCATTACTACTAAAGGAAAGCACTTAATTTTACCCCAGATAACATGAAGTCTAGAAAAATTTTCAAATCATTCCTTAAACAGGTTTTTAATATTAGAAGCTTCTTATAATCACAAAAGAATACATGCAATTTTTAGTATGTAACTTAATTTTATAGTCTGCTGCTGCTTGCTGCTAAGTCGCTTCAGTCGTGTCCAACTCTGTGCAACCCCATAGACGGCAGCCCACCAGGCTCCGCCGTCCCTGGGATTCTCCAGGCAAGAACACTGGAGTGCCGACCGCAAAATATAAACTGCCCTCAAAGATTAAACGCATGTTAAATCAGTAATAATTTGCAGCCTAACATCCTTGCACAGTCAGGGAGACATATAATTTTCATCTGGCCATAGTCTTTGATTACATGTTTTCACTAAAAAGCTTATTTAGAGAGTGAAAGTGGAGAGCAGAAAAAGATCCCTCATTTGTTTTCAGACTAATAGATCCTAGATGTTCAGATACATACTTTATAGAAAACATTTGGGTTACATTATAACACATGTTCTAAAATAAAAGCTCTATCATACTATTTATTCAGAACCATAACAGAAAATATGCTTAATTTACAATGATGGAACCAGGCCCCTCTACCAAAACCTGGTGATATCAAGCATGAAATTTGGTTTAAGAGAGGCCTCTAGTGGTGATAGAAGTTACTAGCTCCTCTTCCCCCTCAACCCCCACTCCTGGGTCAAGTCTAATTCTCACTGAATTTCATAGTCTCCCTTCTCCCTCACAAATATAAAGCCTCAAGCAAAATAGCTAGTATTCAATCACTGAATTACTCAATGAAGTCCAGAAATCAACTAAAAAGAAGACTATAACTGGTAGTACTGCACCATTATGGATTCTCTAAGGGCAAATTCTCCAACTTTGTCATAAAACCAATTTAGAACCATTCAGTGCTCAGCACAGACCTTAGTATTACCTTGCTAGGCTAGAACTCTTAATAAAAATGAGATCTATGGTAGTCTAAGCCAACCCTATCACAATAAAAACAAACACAACAAAGTAAGAATTAAAAGTCCTAAAATACAACCCACACTATCTTCAGTGGTAGGTACTATGGGTCTTCTAAAAATGTTCTGCACTATTCACACTTAACACTAATTAACACCAGGTGCAAATACAAAGACCAAGCAAACTTGGTTCTTCATATATAAATTATATTCAGATGACCATTTAATGCCTTCCCAGTTTCACTCCTACAATATCCCTTGGATTGAGTATAGAAGCACCCTCTGTTCCCAAACCTTCCACACCCTCCCCTCCCTGCCAGCCTGAGAACCTGCCTTACCTTAATCTAGGGTCCCAGTGAAGTCTTTTGAAGCAGGAATAGAAACAGCTAGGGTGATTGGGTAGGATGATAGGATGGTAAATCTAGGAACACTGAGCCCTCCCTCCTACCTGTGGTCCCTCCCTCAGCCCAGCTGAATTACTTCCAGTTTCTGTCCCATACTCTAGTAACGCTGAGGCCCTGACCTGCTCCTTTGGTAGCTTAAACTCAAAATACTGAGACTACAACTGCCTGAAAACTAAAATGTTAGTCACTCAGTCATGTCTGACTCTTTGTGACCCCATGGACTGTAACCCACCAGGCTCCTCTGCCCATGGGATTCTGCAGGCAAGAATACTGGAGTGGGTTGCCATTTCCTTCTCCAGGGGATCTTTCCAATCCGGGGATAGAATCTGAGTCTCCTGCATTTCAGGCAGATTCTTTACCATCTGAGCTATGAGGGAAGCCCAGAACTGCCTCAGGATGTAGCCAAAGAACCACCATTTGCATTTATGGACACATCATCATCTTTTGTTACCTCACTTAGGTTTAAGAGAGAAAGGAGAGGGAAAGCAAAAGAGAGAGGTGGAGAGAAAAGTGAAGGAGGTAGAGAAGAAGATTCTTTTTATGTCACATCCTAACTTTGTTTAAAACACAAAAACACCTCCCATATAGATTACACTCCAAAAAAAGTAGATTATAGTTGGGGGTGAGAGTAAGATTTCAACACAGTATTTTGTACCCACAGTGCCCTTGAATAGCGAAAACCCCTGGTCAGAAGCAGTGCCTAAGAGCTGTGATGGATGCAGGAGTCACAGGCCTCTCCTGGGACCAGCAGGAAGGCCCAAGGGAACAGGCCCAGACCAACCTCTTCCAGCTCTAAATTCCATGATCATGACCCACCTGCAATGCAGACAAGGAAATAACAAGAGAAAGGTTCTGAAAAGCCTAAATTGATATCATAAGGTTTGAAGAGTAAAGCATGTGTTCTCAGTTCATGAGGAAACACTACAGGCCTGCCCTGGCCAACGTACATCTTTCGGTTACAAAGTTTGGTCATCTGGATCCCATGTACAGCTGCTGACAACGTGACAGCAAAGAATAGGATAAAAGAAAATTTAAATTTAAAAAGACCTAAAACCATAAAATTTAAGCACAAAAACATATCAATGAAGCAAACAGCTAAATACCTCAACAAATGTTAACTGTCAATACATTATGACAATCTGAGTTCATTGGACTTGGTTTTTCTTGGTTTTGGGGGGCTTCTTTTTCTCAGTTTTAATAGTTTTATTGAAGCATAGTTGATTTATAATGTTGTATTCATTTCTGTTGTGCAGCAAAGTGATTCAGTTATACATACACATACATTTTTATATTATTTTCCATTATGGTTTCTCATTGGACATTGAATATAGTTCCCTGTGCTATACAGTAGGACCTTGTCGCTTATCCACTCTATATATAAAAGCTTACATCTGCGAACCCCAACCTCTCACTCCATCTCCGCCAAACTCCTCCCTCTTGGTAACCAGCAGTCTATTCTCTTTAGGACTGTTATTTTTAAGAGATGAGGTTATATACATCATATTTTCTTTGCGAAAATGTTTAAAAAATTTTGACATCCAAAAGGTTCAGTTCAGTTCAGTCGCTCAGTCGTGTCCAACTCTTCTTTAAAAGTTGCTACAAAGAATATATAGTGATTGAGTGTTGAGTGAAAGTCACTCAGTCTTGTCCGAATCTGCAACTGCATGGACTATACAGTCCTTGGAATTCTCTAGGCCAGAATACTGGAGTAGGCAGCGTTTCCCTTCTCCAGGGGATCTTCCCAACCCAGGGGTCGAACCCATGTCTCCCTCATTGCAGGCAGATTCTTTATCAGCTGAGCCACAAGGGAAGCCCAAGAGTACTGCAGTGGATAGCCTATCCCTTCTCCAGCAGATCTTCCTGACTCAGAAATTGAACCAGGCTCTCCTGCATTGCAGGCAGATTATTTACCAATTGAGCTATCACGAAAGCCCACAAAGAATATATAGTTGTTATCTACATAAAAAACCATCCTAAGAAGTCATTTCTCAGAAATTACAGATGGCTGATTTTTAGTCAATTTCACTTTGCTTTTCAGAATAGATATATTGGTCCTATTTTAAAACAATTCAAATCAGTAAATTCTATACATCATTATGAAAAATGTATTTTTAAAAAAGGTCAACTTAACAAAGGACTGAGCAATATCATAGACCTAGCCGGCTGCAGACTGGCCCATACCCCACCGGAGGCAGATGGGAGGCAAGCCCCAGCCAGAGCAGGAAAGGGGCAAACTTGCCCCAGAGATGGCATCCCCTACCAAACTGCAAACAGGCTTCCAGTCTCTAACCAAAGACTTCCTGAGATTCTGGATGGTTGACATCCGCCGGGAGGGTCACAGCCAGAGATGGGCTCCCCAGAAGCGATACAAGGCGCACCGGACAGGGCACGCCAGGAAACTGAGGCGGGACAGGGAGGGGAGAAGTCACGCTGCACCTGAAGAGAGTGCGCTTGTCAAGATCCTGGTTCCCTGAGCTGCTTGGACCAGGGAAGGCACAAAACGCAGACCCAACCGAGTCTGCGCCTTTGTGGAGTACCCGAGAATTTGAACCTGAGCGGTTTAGGCCTGGGAAGTGCACGCAACTCAGGGCCCGCTCTCTGTAGAGCAGCCTGGAGCCTGAGCAGTGTAGACAGGAAAAGCACAGACACCTTGAGCGGGGCAAACCCAGTGTGGCCGGAACACTGCGAGTGCTCCCCACACACGCCAGTGAGATTTGTCTACAGCGCCCCTCCCTCCCCACAGCACGACTGAACAAGCGAACCTAAACAAGAGACCACCTCCACCTCCTTGTGTCAGGGTGGATATTAGACACTGAAGAGACCTGCAAACAGAAGCCAAATAAACAAAGGGAACCGCTTTAGAAGTGACAAGTGCAACAGCTTAAAATCCCTGTAGTTAACACCGACTACACCGGAAGGGGCCTATAGATATTGAGAAGTATAAGCTGGAACAAGGAACTGTCTGAAACTGAACTGAACCCACACCGCCAGCAACAGCTCCAGAGAAATTCCTAGATATATTTTTACTATTATTACTATTTTTTTAATTAAAAAAATTTTTTCTTCTTCTTTTTTAAGTTCTCTATTACTCCTTTAATTTTCATTTTTATAACCCACTATTACCTTGCAAAAAAAAAAAAAAAAAAAACCTTTTTTTCGGACTTCATATATATTGCTTATACTTTTTGTGTGTTTTTTTTAATATTGTATTTTTAAGAGTCTAACCTCTACTCTAGATTTTTAATCTTTGTTTTTTAGTATTTGATATCAATTTTGTACATTTAAGAATCCAATCTTCAGTGCCCACTTTACTCAGGAGTGTGATTACTGGCTTGATTACTCTCTCCCCCTTTTGACTCTCCTTTTTCTTCCCTAGATCACCTCTATTTCCTCCCTCCCCCCTTCTCTTCTCAACCCAATTCTGTGAATCTCTGTGGGTGTTCTGGGCTGCGGAGAACACTTAGAGAACAGAGTACTGCCTAGATCTGTCTCTCTCCTCTTGATTTCCCCTTTTTTCTCCTCCTGCTCACATCTACCTCTTTCCTCCCTCTCCTCTTCTTCATGTAACTCTGTGAACCTCTCTGGGTGTCCCTCACAGTGGAGAATCTTTTCACCATTAACCTAGAAGTTTTATTATCAGTGCTGTATGGATGGAGAAGTCTTGAGGCTACTGGAAGAATAAGACTGAAATCCAGAGGCAGGAGACTTAAGCCCAAAACCTGAGAACACCAAAGAACTCCTGACTCCTGGGAATATTAATTAATAAGAGATCATCTAAAAGCCTCCATACCTACACTGAAACCAACCACCACCCAAGAACCAATAAGTTCCAGAGCAAGACATAACATGCAAATTCTCCAGCAACGCAGGAACATAGCTCTGAGTGTCAATATACAGACTGCCCAAAGTCACACCAACCCCACAGACATCTCAAAATTCACTACTGAACACTCCATTGCACTCCAGAGAGAAGAAATCCAGCTCCACCCACCAGAATACCGAGGCAAGTTTCCCTAACCAGGAAACCTTGACAAGCCAATCGTCCAACCCCACGCACTGGGAGGAACCTCCACAATAAAGAGGAACCACAAACTACCAGAATACAGAAAGGCCACTCCAAACACAGCAATCTAAACAAGATGAAAAGGCAGAGAAATACTCAGCAGGTAAAGGAACATGAAAAATGCCCACCAAACCTAACAAAAGAGGAGGAGATAGGGAATCTACCTGAAAAATAACTTAGAATAATGATAATAAAAATGATCCAAAATCTTGAAAATGAAATGAAGTTACAGATAAATAGCCTGGAGACAAGGATTGAGAAGACGCAAGAAATGTTT